>NC_056725.1:1916718518-1916746018 GCF_019279795.1 Protopterus annectens
AAACATCATAATTCAGCAGTACTTTCCTAGTTGCTGTATACTCCCACTTTGTATAATTTTTCAGTACTTGTGTTGAAGTCGCTGTTGGGCACCTTACTGCACAGCTTTTGACCTGTCTGCCTCTTAAAAATATTTTTTTCACATTACTTTTTTATCCTTTCACCTAGTAGCCGTCAATTTTAGCTTTATTAACAGACATTTTGCAAAGACATGTTCTTCTTCCAAGTTCTTACCTAATTTAAGCAAACACTAAACTTCTGCTCTGTAGGAGGAGAAGGATTGATGTCCTTCATGGATGCATCTGCAGTCATAACAACTGGGTTATCCTGTCGTCAGGCAGCCCTTCAGTCGGCCGGATTCCAAAGTCCGGGTCCGGCTTCGGCTGATGTCGCACTTCACCCGACGTCATCTCTGTTGGTCTTCGGGTATAAAGGCATCAGCCGATGCCATTTTCCTCAGTCTTTCTTGCCGCGTGGTGCCCGAAGCAGAAGCTGTTCGCAAGTGCCGGTCGGTCGGATCTAGAGATTACTTCTACCGAATATTACTTCGAAGACTTCTAAAGCTAAGTACCCCGTTGGGGAACCTTTCTTGCCTCAGCCGATGTCAGAAAAAGTTAATAATTGTTTAACCTGTGGGAAACAAATACCTCATAAAGATTTCCACTCTCATTGTCTGCCTTGTTTAGGCCCAGCCCACGACGTAGCAGCCTGTTCGGCCTGTGCTTCTTTCAACCGACGAACGCTTAGGCGTCGGTCGGAGTTTGCAGAACAGTTTTTCGGTTCTGATTTTGCGTACATTATGCCGTCGGATCCTCCGACTTTCCAATCTGCCAAAAAACGCAAAGATAAAGACCGACACTCGCGGTCCGCGGTTTCGCTGAAACCATGGTTAAGCAAGCGAGTGTCTCGGTTTCGGCGAAACCGAGAAAACTGCTCAAAGTACAGCTGAATCTATCTCTACAACTGAGGCCCCTGCTACCACTCTTGAATCGGCCTCAGAAATTTTATCCACTACGGTGGTTGCCACTGATTTATCAGACACCATTCCCTTGGATGTCTCTACCCCAGCACGTGGTGCAGCTAGGCCTCCAGCAGCCATGTCCATTAAGGCCTTCGCCAGGGCTAAAGCAGCCAAGACTACTAAAACAGTGCCTGTTAAACCCCCCACTACCAGGCCCTCTTCTAGTTCTCAAATGCTTACTTTGGCAGAAGATTTAATTTCATTAATTAGAGGATCTCAATCTCACCCAGACAGGGCCTCTCAGCCCCCAGAGAAGAGACCTAGGGCAGAGCCCCTGAGCCAGTGTCCTCTGATGATTCTGCTGATGAATCAGACATAACTGACCAGCCAGAGGCTCCTTTCTCCAATTTTGAAGATTCTGATGCTGAAGAATCCATTCCAGCAGCTTCCCCTCCAGAAGAATTCTCCTTTGGGGAAACCTTACATGCCATGCGAGAGCAGTTCCAATGGCAGCAACAGGATTTTTCAGACTCCAGCAAAAGACTTAGGACCTTTCTGCACCTTCCACAGCACAGGCCCTTAGCTATACCTCCTGTTCTCTCTGTGGTGGATGATGCTTTCAATGATGCCTGCTCCGCTCCAGATTCTTTACCCCCAGCCCCTGCCAAACCAGACAGATTTTACAGGGTGCCAGATACTCATCACCACCTTTACAAGGCCCCACTTGCAGACCCCGAAACTATATCCCAGGGTCCCAAGGCAGTAGCCGTGACCATAGCTAAAAACCCTATTCCTTCTGAAAGGGAAGCAAGGTCATTAGACAGATGGGGTAAAAAGGTCTACACTTCAGCTACTCTCTCAGCTAGAGCTTTAAACTGTCAGTTTCACATGATACAATACCAAGAGTTTATGCTTGATCAATTAACTAAAAAGCTAACCACTGATGAATCTCTTGATAAGAAATATGTATTAGAAATGGTAAATAACATACAACAGGTTAGTAACCATTCCTTAAAATGTGGCTATGATGCACTGGAGGCTTCATTTAGATCAGCCATGACTGGCACAGTGATAAGAAGGCATGCATGGCTAAAGGAGCAAGCTTTACCGGATCATGTTAAAGCTAAGTTGCTAGATGCTCCTATGGATAAGACAAGTTTGTTTGGTACACCTGCCCAGCAGGTTATGAAGAAAATGGAAGAAAAGGCAAAATCTGTCCAAACGGTTAAAGATTTCTTGCAGGTTCAACCCCAAGGTTTAGCAGGAACTGGCCTGCCAAAATTGGTCCTTTCCTGACTCCACAAGATCTCAAAGGGGCAGGAATAGACGTTCCAGAGGCAGAAACCAATCCAGAGGAGGTGCCTACAGAGGACGACAGTGGCAAGGTAACAACAGAGGCACAGACACAACCACTGCCACTACATCAACACAACCACAGTGACTTAACCTAAATCCGCCTACCAGGGAACAAATAGCAGCTCCTTTAGGCGGAAAGTTAACATTATTTTCAAAGAACTGGCACTACATAACAAAAGACAAGTGGATTTTACAAACCATAGATCAAGGCTACCGGTTCCACTTCCACACTTTACCAGTCAAAAGAGGAATGCCAAATCTACCTCCAAATCAAAAAACAGAGGCTCTACAACAGATAATGGAGTTAGCAAACATGAGAGCTGTGGAAAGAGTGCCAACAGCAGAGCAAGGAAAGGGGTTCTACTCCAGACTATTCCTAGTTCCAAGAAAGGAAAAAAGTTGGAGACCAATTCTCGACCTGTCCACCTTAAATACATACATCATTGTCCCAAATTTCAAAATGCTGACCCTACAGCAACTTCTTCCCATGCTGGGCAAGGAGTGTTGGCTGGTAACTCTAGATCTCAAGGAGGCATACCTGCACGTCCCCATTCGACCAATCTGCAGAAGATACCTCAGATTTCTTGCAGGATCAGAGCACTATCAATTCTCAGCATTGCCCTTTGGCTTATCTACTGCCCAGAGTATTCACAAAATGCCTGGCATCAGTAATCGCCCATTGCAGACTACAGGGAATTCAAATTTACCCATACCTGGACGACTGCCTACTACAAGGGACAACAAAAGCAAGCTGACAACAGATTTACAAAGGGTCATTTACTTGCTACAAGCACTGGGATACACAGTCAATTTACAAAAGTCAAGGCTGATACCATCCCAAACAAGGACCTTCTTGGTTGCGGAATTGGACACAGTAAAACAAATGGCATTCCTGACTACAGAAAAACAAAAAGAACTCCCTCTTTACTTCTTGGCACTAACAAAATTGAACAAGTTAACAGCAAGAAAAGTACTGCAGGCCTTGGGCTTCATGGCATCATGCATAATCTTGGTCCCATTTGCCAGACTACATATGAGAAAACTACAGTGGTACCTAAAGAATTTATGGTCCCAACACAGACACAGCCTGGAAACAGAAATCCCACTAATTCCATGCTTAAAACAGGAGTTCCTATGGTGGGCTCAGGCATGCCAGTCAAACCCAGGCCTACCCTTTCGCAGATGTCAAGCAAGCCAGACCATCACAACAGACGCTTCAGACCTAGGATGGGGGGCCCACATCTCTGGACACAGGATCAACTTCACCTGCACATCAACCTAAAAGAAATGCTGGCAGTAAAACTGGCAATCCAAAAGTTCAAACCATTTCTCAAAGAGGGCCAGTTGATGATAAGGACAGACAACACCACAGTCATGTGGTACATCAACAAACAGGGAGGCACTCATTCATACCCCCTATGCAGAATGACTTTGGAGCTGTGGACCCTGGCACTCAGCTACAACATCCAGTTACAGGCAATATTTGTACCGGGAAAAGAAAATACTCTAGCAGACATACTAAGCAGAACCACCTCGGATGCCCACGAATGGAAGCTGCACCCGGACATCTTCAAGACCATCTCAAAGAAATGGGGAATGCCTCAGATAGATCTATTCGCATCACCTCTCAATCACCAGCTCAAAAAATTCTGCACAAGGACATTCCACCCACTAGCATGGAAAGTGGATTCGCTCTCCTTCAGCTGGAAAGGCCTAACAGCATATGCATTCCCACCTCTTCCCTTGATACACAAAGTACTACTAAAAATCAAGGAAGAACGTCCAAGGATAATCCTGATAGCTCCAAACTGGCCAAGACAACACTGGTACCCACTACTGAGGAGCATGTCTCGAACAATATGTGGCCAATTCGCCTGATGCCTTTGATGTTAACTCAGAACAACTACAGCATCATGCATCCAAACCTAAAAACGTTGCAACTGACTGCATGGAACATCACATAGCAGCAGCTAACCCAGAACTTTCCCAAAGAGTTAAAGACATTATTCTTGAAGCACGCAGACCTTCAACAAGAAGGAACTATGCTGGAAAATGGAAAAGGTTTGTCATTTGGAGTACTGAAAGAGGAAAAGATGTGTCAAACATAGATATGCCTAACATTCTGGAGTACCTGGCCGAACTTCTTCATTCAGGCCTGTCCTACTCCTCCATCAAGATACATGCATCAGCTATTTCAGCAGAATACAGCTTTGATCCACCTGTTTTTCGCACCCTTTGCTCAGGCAGTTCCTCAGAGGAATCAAGAATGTAAAACCTCCAAGGAAACCACCATTACCAGCTTGGGACTTAAACTTTGTGCTAGAAAAGTTGACACTATCACCCTTTGAACCAGCAGCAACAGCAGACCTACAACACCTGTCATGGAAAACTGCTTTCCTACTGGCAATTACTTCAGCAAGGAGGGTTTCAGAACTACAGGCCTTAATGGCGGTGCAACCCTTCCTAATCTTCCACCAAGATAGAGTGTCCATGAGGACTAATCCTACATTTATGCCTAAGGTGGTATCCAGAGTGTCTTTAAACCAGGCAATCCACCTACCTACCTTCTTTCCCAACCCACAAAACAGAGGGGAAAGAATACTGCATACCTTGGATGTACATAGACAGCTACGCTACTACTTGGACAGAACAAAAAATAGCAGAAATCCTACTCGAACACAAACCAGGAAAACTAGGAAAGGAACCAGTAGACAGTACAGCTTTCGCCGCAAAGAAACAAATAGAAAGCCACAAGGGTACAAAAATTTAATAGAGTGAAGCGCTTTTCGTCTGCTCGACTAGCAGACTTCATCAGACAAATACATGTGCCATTGATTGTAATTTATACCTATGATGACATCATTAATTGTCAACAATGCAATTTAACTTGTAACCAATAAAACATAGTAGAAACATAAGCTAAAAACAACAGCATGTTCTTAAACAAATACATCCTAGTATTAATCAAATATTTAAAATAAATAAACAAAGTTAATTAGTTATATAGTTATATAGTTATGTACATTAAAAATTGAAAAAATGAAGCTGAATTTAAATTGAATTAAATTAAATTAGGGTAAAATTAGAATAAAATAGAATAGAATAAATCCATTCCCCACAGCGCTAAATATAAGTCACATAGTTAGATAAATATAACTTCAAATAGAGTCCATACTGCATAGGTAGTCACATATTAATTAAATAAATAAATAAGTAAATGGGTAAGCTAGACACTACCTAGCGCACCATAACAGTTCCAAAAACCACATATATAGTACTCGTAAAGGTGCACAATTCGGACTAAAGTGACTAGTGTATTTACATGATGGTACTGACTAAAACTCACTATTATGTGACTTATATTTAGCGCTGTGGGGAATGGATTTATTCTATTCTATTTTATTCTAATTTTACCCTAATTTAATTTAATTCAATTTAAATTCAGCTTCATTTTTTCAATTTTTAATGTACATAACTATATAACTAATTAACTTTGTTTATTTATTTTAAATATTTGATTAATACTAGGATGTATTTGTTTAAGAACATGCTGTTGTTTTTAGCTTATGTTTCTACTATGTTTTATTGGTTACAAGTTAAATTGCATTGTTGACAATTAATGATGTCATCATAGGTATAAATTACAATCAATGGCACATGTATTTGTCTGATGAAGTCTGCTAGTCGAGCAGACGAAAAGCGCTTCACTCTATTAAATTTTTGTACCCTTGTGGCTTTCTATTTGTTTCTTTGTGGCGAAAGCTGTACTGTCTACTGGTTCCTTTCCTAAAAAATAGCAGAAAGACTGACCAACTTTTTGTAGCCTATGCAACAGGAAGGGAAGGAAAAGCTATTTCCAAACAGACAATCTCCAAATGGATAGGAAATTGCATACGATTCTGTTACTCCTTCCATGGAAAACCAATTCCACAGAACATAAGACCTCATTCTACAAGGGCAACAGCCACTACCACAGCCTTCTTACGAGGAGTGGCAACCAAAGACATTATTGAGGCGGCTACTTGGACCTCCGTGCATACATTTGCCAAGCATTATAATTTGCCTCTATATTCCAGATCCCGAGCAGGGTTTGCCACTGCTGTACTGCAAGGGATCCTAAACACACCATAATTTACTTTTATCCTCCTCCCCTAGTTGGCTATGGTATTCTACCCAGTTGTTATGACTGCAGATGCATCCATGAAGGACATAGTACAGTTTTGTACCTACCATAAATGTAGATGTCCGAACTGGATAGCATCTGCAGTCAGGATTACCCTCCCTCCTTCCCTCTGTGGTACTCCTAGGGTGTTTACCCTCCTAATAGCTAGCTGGGGGGGAGTCTTTTATGGTGTATTTGTTTGTATATATGTACATACATGCTTATGTTTGTGTTTACCTCTATCTTTTTGGAAACATTGGCATCTATCCAAAATTTTAGCCTTCAAGAGGGCTACTGGCATCTGGGGCAAGAAACACTGAAGAAAATGGCGTCGGCTGATGCCTTTATACCCGAAGACCAACAGAGATGACGTCGGGTGAAGTGCGACATCAGCCGAAGCCGGACCCGGACTTTGGAATCCGGCCGACTGAAGGGCTGCCTGACGACAGGACAACCCAGTTGTTATGACTGCAGATGCTATCCAGTTCGGACATCTACATTTATGGTAGGTACAAAACTGTACTTTATCTTCTTCATGAAGACGGGCATCAGAATAATGACACTAATTATAGACCAGTAGCAGTTTTGAGCCCTTTAACAAAAGCACTTGAAAACATCGTTTTGATTCAGCTTGTCAGTTGTTTAAATCAGCATAATACCCATCAGAGACTAGCCATGGGTTTAGAAGAGAGCAGACCATAAACAGCACAGCTAAAAATAACTGGTATTACATACGACTACTGAGAAAAAAGTCACTTATAGCAGCACTTTTTTATAACCTTTTCCCACAACCATTTCTGTAGTTGGCCAACCTGCCATCTGTCGCAAACTCCATAGGACAGGCATTTTTGATGCTTGTTATAAATTGGTCCTATTAGGATACTGCTTTCTCCATCTCCATCCCTAGACTGTAACTTCTAAAGTACTTCAAATGTCAGTCTTGAATCCCCTACATTTCATTCATAATTGAAAAAGAGAAGTCAGAACATACTGGAAACTGTGTAATCTATTGTAGTTCACATATAGCTCTACCATTCTTCTTCTGAAAAACATAATTGCACAGTGTGGTTTGAAACATCTCAACTGACTTCTTTTAGTTAGCAGGCTTGTATGAGTTTTAGCAGTCTTTTGTGGAAGCCTTCAAAACACAGTTGTTATCAACAGAATGAATGGAATTAAGTAAAATGTCTAACTGTGGAACTGTATCTAAAGTAAAATGCCTAGGATACACACTACATGCCCCTTATTGTACATGTGAGAGAAGCCCCCATGCAAGGTAAGTAAACTACTTGCATCCTTGTATAGACTCAGGAGATACCTTGTACTTGATTCAGTAATATGGCAGGTTTCTTCTACTTTGCATTTCATCTTCTCTATGGATCAGTAACCTTAATTAACTCCATCCATGCATCCACAGGAGTAAAATGGGCACATGGCTATCAGAGGGTTGCAAAGTTTGCAAAGGAACTTCCCTTCCATGCTGTCAGTACACTGTTCTAAAATCCTGTTGACTGTTTCAGCAAAATAAACTTTCTTATATGTAGCCAGCCTGGTAGTATAGAGGGATAAAGTCCTGACTATGACCCAAGTGACCAGAGTTCTGTTAGTGGCTCAGGAATATAGTGATGCTGGCAGGGAAGATGGATGCTCCTGTCTTGGGGTGGGGGTGATTGCATGCAAATTTCTGGTGAAGAGAAATGAAGTGGGGCTATATGTGTGGACAGAGCAGGTATAGCTGCCCTCTACTGCCCAAGATGGGACACACACTCAAGGTACATCCCGTCATTATTTGCCTAGCCTGTCACAGATATCAGTACGTGAGTGTGGGACATAGGGCTAGGTGAAAAAGCCAGTTTGTACCCAGTATGATGATCCTGGCTCTCCTACTCTTCTACCTGGATTGCAACAGCCCATGCTGACCGAGAGATCATTTCTATCCAGGGGGATGGGATCCACCTGATGTAAGGATACATTAGGGTGTCCCCAAAGGTAATGGCACCAGAGAGAGAAGGAGAGAGCGAAGGAGCTATGGAGGGAAATAGGAGATCTGAAGTCAGTGGAGAATTGGAACAAAAATAATTAAATAAATACAGATTCTTATCTGCATCCTGCTTTTTGCCTATAATATGCTGTATACAAAACACTGCCTCCAGTTAAATCCCCTCCATCATTAGTACTGTCTTACCAGACACTAAAAACCTTTGTCGATAGTGGTGTTATGGTGGCTTGCAGTAACCTTAAGATGATAGGTGACGTTTTTCTGTGCTGCCTTTCACAAGTGAAATATGCCCCCATTACAGACCATAACCAGCCTACTTGCTTTCTTCTGTTACAGTTTTCACATTCCTGCAATTTATGATGTACTGCACAAGTTAGATTACTCAGGACCCTGATGTTAAAACTACCTTTATTATTTGACTCTTTAAAGAAACTACTTTATATGTGTCCACATTTAATTATTGCAATCTAGACATATGATGTGATTGCAGGTGCCATATAACTAAATTATTTTAGCATTGTTTAGCATTACTTGCATCGTTATTATGTTTGTTTTACACACATGAATTGTGTATTGTTGAACATTTGCATCTCAGTGCTAACATTTAAGCAGTCTTTTATTTAATATTGTACAATAAATATGTTCTCTCTTAATTGCATAATATTAATTTACATTATATGTGTTAATATTTGGAACATGTTAAAGTTAAAACAACTTTAAATAAATGAGTGAGTAACTGAAAGAAAAGCATTTGTAATACAGTGGTTGTATTTTATTAAAAACACAGGATGTGAAGTTGTTCAGTCTTGCCATTCATTCTTCACTGATTGGTTCAGCTCCGACACGGCCGACTAGGAAGCTCAAAGTTTTCCAATAGCTCGAGACCCAACCCCTTATCCCACAATACACTGTTGGAATTACCCCAGATCTAGTTTGCCATGGCACGGATCTCTTGGTTTCCTGCGTTGCTTGAGACTTTTGTGGGAATTTTCAACTTTCAGCAAGTTTTTCTATTGCATTTTTATATCTGTCTACTATTATATTTACATAGTATTACCTAGTTTAGCAGATTTTTCTGTTTTTCCTCTTTTCCCAGTAAATCTCTAGTGCTTGCCTTCGGCTTGTTGGCCTTGGGCCTTTTCTTACAGCTTGTTAGATTAGAGTTAGCCTTTTTGGGCTTTTTGATATTTGGATTACTCTTGTTACTAGTAGCCTTTTGGGCTTTTTGTGCTGTCTTTTTGCATTGCTGTTTGTACTGAATTAGATTACTCCTTTCTGAGTTAAACTATTCTTATATAGTTAAATAGTGTTGTTTTTTTTCATCTTGTGAATTTTTTTCAGGAAGTTAGTTGCTATGTCTGAAGAAAGGGAAAAGCATCTTAAGTCTGGGTTCAAAAAGTGCCCAGACTGCGGACAAAAGATGTCTGTTACAGATGCCCATGTGCAGTGTGTGCACTGTTTGGGTGAGGTGCACCTGCATGAGTCATGTAGTATCTGCCTTTTCTACTCGAGTGCTTGCAGAAAGGAAGAGGAAGTTAGTTGACAGGGATATTATTAAACACTCTTTCTCAGAGGCATTGTCTGACCAGGATGGGACCAGCAAATCGTCCAAATCTTCCTCAGAATCCAGGACAAAAAAAGGGAAAAAGTTGGAAAGTGTTGTGACTTCGGCTCCACTGGCTTCGGAGCCAACAGTCTGTTCTTTTCGGACCCAGGACACTGCTTTGAAACTGGTTGCCGAAAAACCTCCCTCTGTACTTCTCCATTCGGCTCCATCTATTCACTACTCCAGGTCTTCCATCAGCCTGTCCGATCTGGATATGGACTGGCTGGTTCAGAAGCTCTTAAAGGCATCAGGCCTAGCTAAATTGCTGTCTGCTCAGACCCAACCATCGGAGACGAAGCCATACCGGACCTTCGTAGCCGGAGGAGGCCGACCTGATGATTGTGGATCCCTTGGAGCCGACACCTGTTCCAGTGTCGTCGGCTCCATCTGCTTGGACGTCCTTGGCACCGACCGGGGACTCTAGGAGCCGACACTCTCTGGTCGCATCCGAGGAGGATAGTCGCACGGACTTGTCAGTGCCGACTCTTCCTCTCGGGGCTTCGGCTCGGGTGAGCTCGGCTCCTACCTTGGGCTCGGAGCCCACGGATTCGGTGCGGGAGGGGATCGCTTCTCCTCCTAAGCCGTCAACTTCTTCTCAGGCAGAGGGGTGATTGGCAGTCCAAGAGCCCTACTGACGATGTGTCGGTTCTCCTGAAGGCATTCGGCTCTCAACCTTCCACCTCTTTGTTGTCCCCGCCCTATGATGAGCTTATGGATCTGGTCTCTCGTAGGGCGTGGGAGTCACCATAATCTGTGGAACCTGTCCCTAGGAGGCCTAATAAGTATATTTCTGCCTCTGTAGATAAGTCCTTTTTGACCAAGGGAGTCCCTGTTGATGCCATGGTGGTGGCAGCAGCCACCAAAAAGGAAATGTCTGAGACTTCATCGTCTATCTATCCTCCTAACAGAGAATCCAGGATCATGGATAGATATGGGAAATGCATGTTTAGTTCAGTGACTTTCTCACTCAGATCACTGAACTACTTGACCCATTTTACCAGACTGCAGAGAGATCTCCTTAAGGAGTTGAGAGATACTCTTCAGGGTGCTGTAGCTACGAGTGTATGCAACAAAGTTGCTACCCAGCTTGCTTCCTTTAATTCAATAGTTAACTCGTCCATGTGTGGTATCTTACGCAGTTGATGGTTCGAGTAGAGCTGCAGGTACAGGAATTGCTCTTTGTAGGCATGCCTGGATGTGACTCTGTTCCTTCACGGAACCCTTCAAGTCTTCCTTTACGAATACCCTGTTTGATGGCTCATCCTTGTTTGGGCCAAAGGTGAAGGAGACTTTGACTAGGTGTGAACAAGAAGGAAAGACTCTGTCTGCCGTCGGAGTCCGTATTTCCACCCCCACTTGACCCTTTCCTAAAGGTCAGAGGGGAGGAAAGATGTGGTTCCGGAAAGCCCAAGGAGCCTTTCAAGACACATGTGGAGAAGCCCCCCTCCAGAGGCAGAGGAGGGGGTTACAATGGAAGACGCCGCCCTCGTGGCAGAGGGGCTCTGCAAAACCAGGGTGACAGAGATCACTTCTTTGGTCAGTCCTACCAGCGCTCCTGAAGGGAGGCCCTGCTGTCCTACTCTGGAGACAGTCGGGAATTGCTTGTCATTGTACCCAGAAGCCTGGCTAGATATAACAAATGACAATTGGGTACAAAGTATCAGTTCCAGAGGGTATTTCATTCCGTTCTCCACCCAGCCTCTTCCCATCAAAACAATCCAGGACGTTCCACCCAGTCACAGGGAACAAGCAACAATAGAGGTACGCCGATTGCTAGAAAAAAGATTTCTCCAGCCAGTCCCGGCAGACCAAACAGGATTTGGAACTTACTCAAGATTCGTTTTGGTTCCAAAGAAAACAGGGAACTGGAGACCCATTTTGGATCTCAGCAGACTCAACCAATTTGTGAGGAAAGAGATGTTCCGAATGGTCACGCTACAGTCCATACTTCCCTTTTTAGGGAAAGACAATTGGATGTGCTCGATCGATCTCAAGGATGCGTACTACCACATAAAGATGGCCAGACCATCCAGGGATCACCTGCGTTTCCAGCTGGGAGCCAATCATTATCAATTCCGAGCTCTGCCCTTTGGTCTCACTACAGCCCCCAGAGTGTTCACCAAGTGCATGGCAGTAGTCACGGCTCTCCAGAGGCATCCAGGATTCCAGGTGTTTCCATACTTGGACGATTAGCTCCTTATCTCCACCACCAGGCATCAACTTCTTCAAGTGAGAGGGGCTACTCTGACACACTGCAGTCGGCTGAGCATTACAGTCAACTTTGAAAAGTCTGCC
Source organism: Protopterus annectens (assembly GCF_019279795.1). Taxonomy (NCBI): domain Eukaryota; kingdom Metazoa; phylum Chordata; order Ceratodontiformes; family Protopteridae; genus Protopterus; species Protopterus annectens. The sequence goes on from NC_056725.1 coordinate 1,916,730,897, forward strand.
TTGTTGCCATCACAGCATATCATTTTTATAGGGACAGAATTAGACACGTCAACCACCACTCTTCATCTTCCACCAGAAAGGGTTTGTATTCTTCGCCAACACATCATGTCCTTGGTATCAAAAAACAGAGCACCAGCTGAAGAGGTATTGAAAGTACTAGGATTGATGGCAGCAGCAATCTTGGCAGTCCCGTTAGCAAGGATGCATATGAGGATTCTTCAATGGCTCCTGTTCACACAATAGTCTTACCAAGAACTTCCAATGATTCACACAATCCTGATAACGAATTCTTGCAAGAAGGATCTTCAGTGGTGGTTGACATCTCTTCATGTCACAGTAGGACGTCCCTTCATGCTACCCCCTCCAGTTGCCACTGTGACCACTGACGCTTCCCTGATAGGGTGGGGGCATTTTCAGCGAAAGACTTCCCAAGGCACATGGACAGATCAAGAATCACATCTGCATATCAATGTCCTGTAGATGAGAGCAGTACTTCTAGCGTTGCAATACTTTCAGGACTGTCTTCCTCTAGGGACAATTACAATACAGACAGACAACATGTCAGTGGTCTGGCACCTGAACATGCAAGGCGGGACCAAGTCTTACCCCCTTTGCCGAGAAGCTGTCAGAGTATGGCAGTGGGCAGTGTCACCCCAGCGCTTTCTGTTCGCAATGCACATCCCGGGCAAATCCAACGTCATAGCAGGCAAACTGAGCAGGGTAATTTTATTGCCCCATGAATGGTCCCTCAAACAAGAGATTGTGGACAGGATTTTCCGCAAATGGGGTCAGCCTTCCTGTGACCTGTTTGCCAGTCATATCAGCAACAAATGCAGAAGCTATTTTGCCCTGATTCCCCCACCAGGTCAGTCCCCGAGGGATGCTCTTGTCCACGATTGGCCCACGGGTCTCCTCTGTGCATTTCCCCCAATTCCTCTAATACCCAGATTTTTACAGAAATCAAAGTCTCTGTGACAGACAGTCATCTATATAGCCCCTCATTGGCCTCGGCAGATTTGGTTTCCGTTTCTTTACCATCGCATTCTGGAAGACCCATGGATCCTGGACCTAGTTCCTGACTTATTGACACATCTGTCAGGGGATCTCCATCCTTCATTGCAGACACTGAAGCTAACTGCTTGGCTGCTCCAATTCCCCACATAGCCAGGCTTTATAATCTTTTCCATGACACTAGTCAAATGTTGTTGGTGTCCCATAAGCCTTCCACTAGAAAGTTGTATCGTAGTAAGTGGAAGAAATTTTCCATTTGGGATTCCTACCATAATATTGACCCTTACCAAGCACCATTGTCTTCTATTTTACAATTCTTGATAGAAATTTTCAACAAAGGAGCAGCAGCTGCTACGGTACGGGTACAACTAGCTGCTATATCTAATTTCCATCTAGGGATCGATGGATTGAATATTATGGCTCACCAATTGTCTAAAGCTTTTCTAAAAGGTTCCTTTCACATGAGGCCTCCAGTGAAGAGTCCTACTTCTCCTTGGAATTTGAATTTTATGTTATCTCACATCATTCTTCCTCCTTTTGAGCCTGCATCATCTTGTGAGCTAACATTTCTGTCGTGGAAAACTATCTTCCTAGTAGCCATCACTTCAGCCCACAGAGTGTCAGCACTCCAAGCCCTATCCATCAAGCCTCCTTATATGGTCTTTCATGCTAACAGAGTATCTCTCAGGACAAACCCATCCTTTTTGCCTAAAGTATGTTCAGAGATTAACATCAATCAAGTCATTGAGTTGCCTGTTTTCTTCCCTAATCACACCAACAAATTGGAATATATGTTGCACAAACTTGATGTTCACAGACAACTTAGATTTTATTTAGAAAGAACAAAAGAGATTAGGAAATAAGATCAGCTTTTTGCGTCTTTTTCTGAGGCCAGGAAAGGTAAACCAGTCACCAAAACAACTCTGTCTAAGTGGCTGTCGGATTGTATCACTTACACCTATTCTTGTCATAATATGCCTTGTCTAGTAAGGTGAAGGCTCATTCAACCAGAGCAGTTTCTACCTCTTCAGCCTTTCAAACCAAATTACCTCTAGACAACATCTGTGCTGCAGCCACATGGTTTAAACTTCACACGTTTATAACTCATTACAAAGTGGATAAGGCCTCCAGGGACAGGGCTTCATTTGGTTCTACGGTTCTGAAGAGTGTACTTCTGTGAGCCACCCAGGGTTAGGGTGCTAGGGATGCTACCCATCAGTGAAGAATGAATGGCGAGATTGAACAACTTCACATAAAGAAGTTATGTACTCACCATAACGTTCCATGTGAGTTGTTCCATCTCACCTTCATTCTCACGTTCCTCCCTCCTTCCCCCTCCTGGCTGGCAGTTGACCTGGAGGCTGTCTTCATCCTGGTTTCTCAATGTGTCTTCATTCCTAGGCAGAATAATTATAGTATCACTATATGGTACGCAGCAAACAAGATCTGAGGTAATTCCAGCAGTGCATTGTGGGATGAGGGGTTGGGTCTCGAGCTACTGGAAAACTGAGCTTGCTAGTCGGCCGTGTCGGAGCCGAGGATTGGCTCTGAACCCATCAGTGAAGAATGAAGGCGAGATGGAACAACTCACATGGAACGTTATGGTGAGTACATAACTACTTTTTTTGCTGGTAGATAAAGATGGTATCACCCATTTAATGTGACTACTGTTTTCATCCTTGTGACCAAACAATGCCAACCGTGGGTAAATCCAGCATTAGGCACACCCAGCCTTGTATATATAATTTATTTATCTTTTTTCTTTATACACCATCTGTTCGTACCGTGCGCTACACTTGTTGCCTTCCTTTGAACTTCTGTTTTGCCTGGATCATTACTTTAATGCAGTCTTTATAACTGTATACTATGTTGTAAATTGGGTCTTACATCAGAATGCAAACGTGTGTGTTGATGTTTTAAGTTGCTTCCTTACTTTTAACTAATCTGGCACGACTACTTGAGGCCCCAGTTCTGTTTACTATTGCTAATGCACCTCACACTGTGAACTCATTCCTGAGTTTTCTCACTTCCTACATTAACTACTGTATTTATTATTTATTTATTCATTTATTTAATTTTTGCATAGAAATTAAACTGCCATATTTCAGACCATTCCTCCACACTTGCCAAGTTGTTTTCTCATTATTATGTAATTGTTCCTCTATTGATCCACTTAATATATTAGTGTGATATGCAAAAGAACAGCATTTTCTTTGCAATACCACTTAATAAAGGCACTGAAAAAGCAAAGAATCTGTACTGGTGCCTGTGCCGTTTGTTTTGAATACATTTCATCTACTGTAGCCTCAAATGTTGTATTATCTAGCAAATGGTTTTCAGTGCCAACATTGTAGGATCCATTAGTAAGCATTCTGTTTAGTTGTTACATTAACATTTATGTAGTACTGATGTGTAAGCAGGCTACATTCACTCTCCCTTCCCCCTTTCTGATTTGATGCATCATGGATGCCCAGTTGAAGAATTCTGTTTATCTGATGACATGACACCTGTCTAATGGACGTTCATGCTGCAGCTGTAGATAATTTGCCTAACAAGTGTCCAACTGTTCCCTAAAATTCTTAGCTTCGCTAGGAATTGCTGGGATTTTCACTTAAAACTAACTGTCTGCTGTTGCTGTAATGCTATAATAAGGACACTGACCTTGTGGAATTAGCATGAACTCCTTAGGCCACCATGTTAATGAATTGCTGTAGTTTATATGAGCAATGCCAGATGGCGTGAATTCTGTGTTCTTTTCTAAAGTAATGTTAGTAAACAGAAAGTTTTACAGGTGTGGAAAGCAGTGCTGTGGTGAGATTGCATTTCTGTTGTGGTTTATTGTAATAGTCTGTACTGGCAGATTGGGATCTCATGCATCAGTTTACAAAAAATATGAAAGGAAGGCACTCAGTGACTAATGTTCATTTCCTACTTCTTAATAAAACCTATTTTAATTGAATTCCCTTCATATAATGATGCAGTGTAGTGCAAAACATCTGAGCCTCTGCCCTCTCTTCAATCAGAACGCAGATACAGCTAGTCTTTGTGTGTATGTGTGTGTGTGTGTGTGTGTGTGTGGGGGGGGGTGAAGTACATATTTCAGTTCACTCTGGTCTTAAATTTGTGAGAGGCTTTAGACACACTTCTACCAGTCCCTTTGGGTGAGGCTGATTTAGATAGCTTTAGCAGGCCATATTGGTTATTTCATTGTATTTTGCCTTTGGCCTGTTCAAGGCCCCTAGGAGAAGGCGATGCTGTAAATTTTGTCATTTTTGCTGAAACTGTAGACTTTTGGAATTTGTAGCTGTAATTTAACCGGTTGACTTGCGTTTAAAGTGTAAGTGATTTTTGATATTATTTGATGGCTGTCGTTGTTTCCATTTATACTATTTAATAACAAGTGTACTTATAAAAAAGAAAGAATGTAGATACAGAATCATTTTCCCAGACAAATACCCTTAAATTTCAAAATGTCTCTATTCAGCAGTTAAATTGATATTTCCCATAAACTCCCCAAATTTTAAATTAAGTGAACTGTTTCAGTGAATGGAATACTAAAACAAACTTGCTTTAAAGACATAATGCAGAACATTGCTCATCTGTCTGCAGTATACCTGCACATCCCAAATTCATTTTGATGTATATTGCAGCTTTCAATCTATAACAATTGTTATTTATGTAATAATTTTAAAGGGACAAATTCCCTCTACCCCACCATGTAGGGTGGGCTGCATGCACCCTTATTCTCCTACTACTTTTATAGGTATATAGTAGGCTAGTAACCACCAAGGCCTTTATAACTCTGCCATGCAACCCACCCCAGTTGCTTTCTCTTGTAACATGTGCATCTTAAATGGGGGGAAGTATGGATGTTAGGAGGGGTATGTTGAGGTTGCTAAAAGGTTATATGGGGGGATGTTAGGGAATATTTACTATTGGCCTTTGTCTATAAGACACATAGGGGCTGGCCTGGGGATGAATGTATGATTGCCCATCCAATATTAGTTAAGGAATGTTTACTGTGAGACATGGGGGCCTGCCCAGGGATGAATTTGCGATTTCCCATCCAATGGTCAAGGTTAGGTTTAAGTAAGGTTAGTGATGGACTCTGCTTCACATGGATGGCGAGACTATTTCAGGGCATCCTTTGAGTCACATATCTGTCTCAGCAGAATGTTCTATTTATGTTGCAAGTAAATATTGCTTATTTGCAAAATGTTATATTGTAACTAGAAGTTCAACAACCTCTCAGATATAGGAAATGCTTGGCCTGTTAGGGAAAATAATTACTTTCTTTACTTTAAAGTGGCTTGATGTCAGAGTTTGATGTATTAGTAGCAGCAATATGGAGGGGACAGCCTTCTCAGCATGGATGTCCAGGAGGCTTACTGCCATGAAAAATCATTTAACTGATAGCACCAATTTTCTTTGTTCCTTAGTGCATCTTGAATTTCATTAGGGATGTACAGTTTTTGGCATTATGCTTTCTCTGACTGCTTTGATATTTTAAAATTCATAAAGCAGTTGTTGGGCAATACAAAAAGTGTAAGAAGGAAAGCCACTAATGTTATTCTGTCCACTTAGAAAGACTCCATCATTACTCCATATGAAGTGTAGTGCATTAAACATAGTTCAAAATTCATACGTATACATCAGATTGCATCTCTTTTCTCATTACATCCCATTGCCCTGAAATGGATCCTGTGTTCTCCAGTCATGTTTTTGGGTTGGGACATAATCATGGAACAATTTCTAGATGCATAGGTGCCACGAAGATGACCTCAGACTCTCTTTCTCATTGCTAGATATGTGCTCTCTTAGAACTCAGACAAGAAATCCTGCTGGAGCTTTATCTTCTAGACCCACATTATCCCCTTTGAACGTTTAATGTTTTCATAATCCATTCTGTTCATAATCCATTCTGTTGAGTAGCCCTCAATTTCAGCCAAAAAGTTATGGCAACACTTCCTGTGCCCTGTTGTAATCCTTCTCAGCCTTGCCATTTCCCTCCCACCCCATTTTAGTGTGACTTTAAATCATGTCAAATAGTGCTTTGAATTTTCAAGTATAACTGAAAAGTCTATGTCAGAATATTTTTTTCTGTCTCTGTTAGCTCACTTCTGCTTCCACCACTACCTTACCAAGTAGGAACATCTGAATTGAAGTAATAGCACATAATTTTGCCCACTCACCCATTTATGTAAGAATTCCTTGCAATCCCACCTGGAACATTATTATTTATTTATTTATTTATTTTTTATTTATTTGACATTTGTTAACTGGGTTAATACAACTGAGTGGAGACCCGAGGAGAAAGGCTCCAGACATTATAATATGAAAATAGACATTAACAATTTGAAAATTAACAAATGGAATATATGTAAACAGAACAGTGGTACAAAGTCATCAGACAGCTTACAGTAAAGTAATGAACATATATACAGAAGGTATTCCTTTTTTAGAATATCCATGAAATTAGAGATTGCCAAATTTTCCTTAAAGATGGAACCTTTTCCAAAGCATTCAACTGTAGCTTGGCTGCCATGGACCTTTCTTCATTTGTGACTCATTGTAAAGCTGTGACTAGATGCATTACTTCAACTTATAAATTAAGATGTGTCCATCCCAATTCCCAGCATTCTCATTTTTTTTACATTCTTCACATCCTTGGTACTGAACTATTCCTGAATGTACCCCAGTGTAATGGCCTAAGCATTGTCTGGGTTGTCAAGTAATATACATTTTATATGCTTTTTCTCTTTTTATTTATTTATTTTTTAGCTGCTCTCGCTCACCATCAAGCCTCACTCTATTTTGTGGCAGTTGCTTCAGAGGGTTAAGGCAGTGACCTGTACTTCCAGTGATACAGGGTTTGATTTCATCTGCTGTCATTTGCCTGCTGTATGTCCAGTGAGTCTACCTGGTTAAGAAATGGGTATTATTATTATTATTATTATTATTATTAGACAGACCCATTAATTTCCCTATCCTGGGTATTCCTATTGAGAGTTGTCTAGGCGATTCCAACATATAGGCAAACTTATTAGTCATTTTTGCCCTTAACAGCATCCTGGCATTGAAGGAGTATTTGGTATGGCCTCTGGCTTATGGACAAGTGCTCCATGTGCCATACAAGATGAGGGCATCACAGCCCTTTCTCTGAGGAATTGTGGCAGTAGATGGTCCCAGGCTGCTCCATCCCCTGAAGGTAAGCATGCCTATCTATGCATGCAAGGTTTAGCACACACCCACGCTGCTAATGTAATTTCTGTTGCCTAAGCTTTAGTCAGGGCTTTTTCCCTCTTTGCCAGTGAAGCTGGCAGGGTGTCAGATGGTATTTTACCTTGAGAAGAATCTACTGATATATTGCCAATCCTTTTCCAGTCTCCCTCAGCCTTACAGCAAGTGGTATCAGGCTGTCACAGTCTAGCTTGTCTTATCTAGACTCACTCTTTCTATGCATTCCTGCTTAATGATTAATTGCACCTTAAGATATTTTGTGGAAAAAAGAAATGTTACCTTAATTTCTTTTAAGATCTGGTGAGGGAGTAAAGAGCAAGTAGAAACTGAGGATGCAACCTGTATTGTAAACAAGCCCCCCTATGTTTCACAGAGAAGCTCATATGAATGAAGCAAACCAGGTAAACCTTCAGCTGAATGAGTGTGACACTAAAACATGTTTTTGCAGGTATCAAGTCCTTGTATATACATAGGTTCATAGGAGGTTACTAGGCCAGTGGCTGTAGAGCCCTTACAGACCTAGCGATGTTAATCCCGAGTTGCCTCAATTGTTCTTGGTTAGATGGATGTAATTTGCAGAGCGAGTCTATGATAAATGCCCAACTACTCCTGTCCATGAGGGACATGAATGTCAACCCCGGGGAGAATTTGCAGTCTCCCATCTATTTGTCCAGGTTGCCCTTGAATAGGGTCAGTGAGGAGCTCCATGTCACATGAATTGGAAGTTTATTCCAGAGTAGCAGGAGTCTCTGGGAGAGGTGTCTGTCTCTCCAGCATGTTCTGTTAATGTCAGAGGCTAGGTTAAGATCCCTAGAGTGAGTGTCTGTTGTGCCATTTTACTTGTGAACATGCAGCATATCCATCAGGGCTGGGTCAGAGACTGCCCTGTAGGCCAGGCACAAGTTGCCTCTCAGCAGCCTATATGATACAGAGTACAGAGGCATTTCAGTCTATCCACGTAAGCCACAGTTTGGAGGCCCTATATTTTCTTGATGAGAAACCTCTGTGGTCTCTCCAGCTGCTGCAGGTGTCTGGTGAAGTACATGCAGAAGGTAGCATTGGACTCTATTAATGATCTGATGAAGGTCGAGTACAGTGGAGTTGTAACATCCTTGGACCTGGATGCGATGCCTTTATTTATAAGATGTGCAACGTAGAAGACTTTCCTTACCACTGTGGAAACTTTGTGATTGAAGTTCAGATTGCTGTCTACCTGTGTTCCCAGATCTTGCACCACTGAGTTTGAACTTGGGGGGGGGGGTTGGGGGGTGCTGTCAGTATTGTAATTAGCGGGTAATTCAACTTTGCCAAAGGGGGTAGTAATGCACTATGGCTGTGGCACTAGTCATTTGTCTGTGTTAGCCCCTCCTGTAATATGTTAACATCACCGGGGAACTCAATGATTGCACCCAGTTTGCAGTCATCAATGAACTTGGTAAGCCAAAGGCTGTCTACTTCAGCTTGGACTTCTGAGAAATAGATTCCAAACAATAAAAGGTCCAGCACAGATCCTTGTGGTACGCCACTGGTGACGGGTCTACTGGTAGAGGTGGAGTCACCAACTTTAACAGTATGTGTTCTATCAGTGAGTCATTTGGCTATCTGTCTACTGACATAACGGTTAATCCCTAGCTGGGAGAGTTTTGCAATGATAACTGAGTGGGGGAGTTTGTCAAAAGCCTTGGCTAGGTCAAGATAGGCAGTATGCGCTGTCTTACCTTCATCCAGGGCTTTGGTGACTTTCTCAAAGAAGTCTACTAGGTTTAATAAGCATGATCTACCCTTAACAAAGCCAAACTGGGTTTGGTCTAGATTTGAAGGTCGCCTATGTCCTTTTTTATAAGGTCCATGATGATTCTATCCATGGCCTTGCAGATGTGGCTGGTTAGACTTATGGGTCTATAGTTCTCAGGGTTGGTTTATGGCTCCCTTTGTGCAAGAGGATTACTGTTGCTGTTTTCCACTCTGCTGGAACAAAGACAGTTCTCAGGCTATGGTTAAAGAGAATGTCAAATGGGTCCACTAGGTCCTGTTTTAGATTGCTTAATAAGCAACCTGGGATGTTATCTGGTTCCATTGAAGCCGTGTTTTTGGCCTTGGGGAATACAGATATGACCTGATCTCTAGAGATACTAGGCAGAGGACTGGTGTAGGTATGCTTTGGGGTGTAGTTGGTGGGGATAGGAGGGGTGAAGTTTGCGCCAAATCTGTCAGCTAGCAGATTGGCAGTCTCCTCTGGTATAGTATGATACCATCTACTACCAGTTTGGCACATAACTGGGCATTCTGTTTTAGATTTTGGACTGGAATGCCTTATGATTATCTTTAGGTAGGGATGCTGTTTTAGCTTCGTAATTAACTTTAGAGGAATTTTACAAGATATCTGATTTGCTTATTCAAGCTGTGGAGGGAATTCTTCTTCTGCTGAGTCAGTTCCCTCTTGTTCTTAGGCATCAATTTCTTCCTTTTGTTATATAACCTGTTTATATTTGAGGTCCAATAGGGTAGCTTGTTTTTTCGGGAGGACCTGCGTTTAATCCAGTCAGGTGCAGCCAAGTCTATGCAGTTGCTTAACTGTTTATACAGGGCATTTGTGTACACCACTGCATAGGAGTCATTGTTTGTGATTGCAGGGGGTATAAAACATTTTATGCCATCCCTTAGTAGGCTGTAGTTTGCCTTGGAAAAGTTTTTGCTCCTGTGGTGGTGACAGGGTCAACAGTTATTTCGAACGAGGCTGATTTATGGTCCGACCTTACCAGGGAGAGCATCACACAGGGCCCAGTGCAGTGACCCCCCCCCCACCATGTTGGTGAGTACCATGTCTAGGACATTTGAGCCCCTTGTGGGGGTAGACTCTTTGTTCCAGAGCATTTGCATTGTCAAAGTCCAGGAACCTCTGGGCGAGCATGTTCTTGCTCATGTATGTCACCCAGTCGATGGAAGAGTAGTTGAAATCTCCCACGACTAAGGTGTTGGGCTGTATGGCAAATGACTCCAGTAAGTCCAGGTTGATGATGTGCTTTCTTGGTTCATGGTGGGGGACCTATAGCTAGGAATTATGTGGTAGGGTGTTTTGCCTGCAATTAATTGGACATGGAGTAGTTCAAGACAATTGTACTGTTTGACCAGTCTTGAGGTGTATTGGCTTTAACTCATTACATCTGAGTAACGCCTCCAGCTGCATCTGCAGTTAACGCCTGTTGACACCTGTAGGTGTCAAATATTGCTTGTTCATATTTGCATCAGTAATTCCAAAACCATGCTATGTACAATGTTTTAAAAGATTTCATCTTAAAGCTTACACAATGGCAAAATCAACTGCATTATTATCTGACATCTGTCTAGTGCAGGTAAAGAGATATTAACTGTTGTTTTTATGGTATTAATTTATATAAATTCATCATTTATATAAAGTTAGTCAAAGACTCCTCAACAAGCCTAAACTTAAGCTCCCAGAATACAAATAATTCCATACAAAATGGCAACATACCACTCACTCCTGACGTTTATTGCAATCCACCCACAACTCCTACATTTACTCTTCAGGCAGTACCCATCTCTCTCATATGTAAACTCTTAAATAAACTCAAACCATTCTCTCTGTCTGCTGATAACCAGAACCCAGAATATTTACAACTAGCAGCAAACACAACTGCATATCCATTTAGCATTCTTATAAATCGCTCTCTCAGAACGTTACGTCCCACATTTATGTAAAAAATCTATTATTACTCCACTACACAAAGGCAGAAACTCTCATGACCTCTCAAACTATCGCCCTATCTCTATATTTTCCCCATTAACCAAAATCCTTGAGGAATGTGTACAGACACAATTACTCAAATATTTCATGGATAATGACATTCTGGCTCCCACCCAACGGGGTTTACGTCCAGGGCACAGCACTATTACGGCCCAGCTGTCATTCACCGATACTGCCAACAAAGCCTTAGATGCTGCCCACCCTACTTCAGTAATCCTACTGGATCTATCTAGGGCTTTTGACACAGTGTCACATACTAAACTTCTAATCCAACCGACAAAACTTGGTTGCTCCCCCAAATCTCTCAACTGGTTTACATCGTACCTAAACAATAGGCAACAATCAGTAAGGTGGCGTAACATCCAATCTGATTTTCTGTCAAACAGCATAGGAGTCCTACAGGGTTCCATTCTGGGACCACTACTCTTCAATATCTTTATCAGTGACCTCCACAAAGCCTCTCAACTAGGTCATATTCTCCAATACACCGATGATTCGACAATAATAGCTACCTCAAACAATTTCTCTGACCGCCTCACAATTACTCAAAATGCATTTACAGAGATGGAATCATGGCTAAATAATGCACAACTGCTGCTAAATGCCAAAAAAACAAAACTTCTGTTATTCTCTTCAAGATCACCAGATATAGATTTTAAATCTTTTCTAAAGATGGAACAGAAGTGGAGATAGTAAAATCTGCCAAACTACTAGGCATTAGTATAGGTGACAAATTCACCTTTGAATTACACATTCATAATGCAATGAAGAAAACGCACTTTAAACTAGGCAAACTTTATCATCATAAACTCTACCTGGACAAACCCACCAAAACAAAACTGGCATGTACCTTAAGCATCCCTTCCCTTCTTTACGGCAGTGCCGTCTTTAATAACCTTCACTCATGCCTCAGCAATAAACTTCAATTTTTGCTATTATAAAATAGTTAAATTTGCCTCAGGAAAGCCTAACTGCTCACACCACTGCCAAGCAATCACTGAACTGGCTCGAATTCCCCAACTTTCTCTGTTATACCCAATTAATGCTAGCCCATAAACTAATTTATAAACCAAACACCTGCCCAGCACTCTTCTCAATACTACAAACTTATATTACTACACGTACACTTAGATCCTCCAAAAAATTGCTATTAAGTGTAACCAAACCCAATAAAAGAGTTGGACAGTGCTTGTTCTCCCATAGCATTGCTAAACAGTGGAACTCCTTATCCTCCCATATTACCCAAACTGACTGTATAAAGACATTTAAATCAGCATTAAAAACATATTTCCTAAATAACCTCTCATGCAACTGCATACCAGTCAAGCTGCCATAAAACCTTCCCTACTTAATACTAATCTGCATGTAGCTATAGTACCACTATTTTTGTTTCTGCATGAACTGCCGTGTTTTATGCAATGCCAAGATTTAATAAAGAGCTCATGTGTTGTACTGTATTACCAATTCTTGTCTAAGTTTTATAAGTCTTGTAAATAGTGTAATTTACATTTATACATTTTGTTAAGTTTCTATATTTTTCTCTGTACTAATTGTGCAGCTTTTCTCCCCAAATTCATGTCTACGTTTTATAAGTCTTGTAAATGTAATTTACATTTATAAATTTTGTTAAATTTCTATATTTTTCTCTGTACTAATTGTGGAGCTTTTCTCGCCAAATTTGTGTCCAAGTTTTATAAGTCTTGTAAATATTTTAATTTACATTTATAAATTTTGTTAAGTTTCTATATTTTTTCTCTGTATTAATTGTGGAGCTTTTTTCCCCGGGCCTCCACTGAAAATGGGTTCCTGATCTAGTGGACTTTCCTGGTCAACAAATGTCAATAAATAAATATAACAAATAAATAATAAATATAATTTTCACATTTCTCTAAATATCTCAACAACCAAGTAACAGAGACAGAAATCCATACCCACATATGAAAGCTCTCAGCTAGATGAATACAATGCTGTGGTTTCCAAGATTTTGTAAGGTGTTGTTTACAAAATAATACAAACATACTAGTTACTGTGTTTACTGTGACTTAGAAAACTCAATTTAAGACCTAGAACCTATGAATACTACCACTATAAAAATAGTTTGTGCTGAAGGGTTTGCCATTTATACTTCTTTTATAACCCCTATGGTTCCAGAAATATGAACATTTGTTTGAAATGTGAGGACATAATTTGATTCTGTCAAAAGGCTTAGGCTCCACCCACTGGAGTTGACAGTGCAAACTTCCTGAGCTCCACTGGAGTGAATGGGTTAATAAGGATGGATTCACCTCCACATTTGGTTCTTTCACGCTCACTTTGAGGTCTGAATGTGTGGAAGGCATTGTAGCCGTGCACATCTGGGGTGCTCTCCACGGCCATGAACCATATCTCAGTGGCTGCATAGACGTCAGCATCTTCCAAGGTAAGGAGTGCTTCAGGGGAGTGCAGTTTCATGTTTAGATTCCTAGCATTAAACATCAGAACCTTGAGTTTGTCTCTAGTGGATTGTATTACTTTGGAAATGTTGTTGTTTTGACATTGCCTAAAAAAGGGACTAGGGGGTAGGCAAGCACCTTTGCCAGTTTCCAAAAGCCTAGAGGAGACAGGTATAGACTATCTCTGGCAAAGCAGCATAGCCTGTCAACCATGTCTTCCTAGGCTGACAGATACTGGTTCCCCCTGGACTAACAAGCTAAGCTAGTTGTTAAAGTCAATTATTTTTTGTTTATATTGTGGCATCATTCTGGGTGAGGGTAGGATACTGCTTAGGACTAGGGATATGCCTTCCTGTCTGGGATACATAATCAAAGTTCCATTATGTCTCTCTTTATACAGTCCAGAGAGGTATGTTTCAAGTCATTCACCCCAACATGGACCATGACAGAGTCATAACAGTACTTGTTGTCGAGTGACTTGAGTGCATGTGAGATTTGACTGATCCTGGCATCTGACAGGCAGCTGACCATGACCTTCTTGCCCAACATGGCAAGGGGGACATCTGGGTCTCTCACTATGGAGTCACCTATGACCAAGACATTAGGTTTTGAGGTGTTTTGCCTTAGGGGCTTATTTGCTGAGGCACTGGTGTATGTGTTATTGTGTGCAGTGGTTTCTATTTGCATAGCTGTGTGTGCAAGTGGTTTATGTTTGGGAGATCGCTGATCTTTTGTAGGCTTCTAGTGAGTACCTCTGCGTATCTAGGTTTATGTGTTGTGACCTCATTTTGAGTGAGAGGTGAAGTGTGTGCTGACAACCTGTTGCATGTCCGGTTTGTTGTTACGTGAGAGAATTGATTCCAAATTCATAGTGTAAATACATCTATCACATATGGTATTTGTTTTTTTTAGGAGTAAGTGGTTGCCAGTATACAAGAGGCAATTTCTATATTGCCTCAGGATGCCCATGTCAATCAAGCTGGCTGGTGAAATGGTGGAAAACTGCCTGTCTATTATAGCAGAATTTTCCCACATGTACTGTTAGGGAAGGGAGTGTGCTAGTTTGACCAGTTTTTGTGCTAGGACTAACAAAGGTGCTTGTTCTAAGGAAAGCTATGGATGATAAGTGTGGCAACACTGCTTAGTGGGTCTGTAGTGCAGTAGGGAAGCATGGGAGGGTTTCACTGACAGATTTCTAGGGAAAAATTGAGTTTCAAGGCTTTTGCATCTATACAGGGCACTGCTAACCCCTGTTGTATGGTGCAATCCAATGTGCAAATGTGAGGCTTAAAATACAGATGAAATTAAAACACTTTTAAGCTAATCTGCCAATAGGAAAGCACACCATGAACCTTCCTCCAGTAATCCCCAGCTCAGACAAGGCTGGATCCACACTCTTCTGCCACAAGGGAGCAGGGAAGCCCTTCTTAATATAAGATGGCTAGTTTAGTGCTCATGTGTGTCAATAACAGGCTAGAGTCTGCAGGTCTGAATCTAGTCTATGCTGTCTAGGTATCAGAACAGTGCAAATCAAGTGCAGAGAATGAAGCAGTCACAAACAGTAAAACAAAAACAAAAACCCAGAAATTATGCATCAGTTCAATAAAATACAGTTCAAAAAGTGCAGAAGCATCATAAAATATACTTATTTTCTTGTTTTTTTGCGTTGGATG